>NC_138738.1:22860659-22865659 GCF_965113295.1 Leuciscus leuciscus
CATCTCTCCTCAGCCTTTCCAGATATTTTAGATTAATTATGTTAAACCCAGTTATAAATCTATGAAAATGCTTGTGACTCTTGCTGATACTATTTCTCTTGTGTTCCGTTGACTTTTTTATGATTTATAATTAAGAAAGTATTTTTTTACTGGCACAATTCTGAATGTCACACCAAATTATATAGTGTCACGCTATATGATGAACTGCACCACTCCACAATTTGTCAATGCAAAAAACTGTATTTTATTTGCATTCAACATTCAATTAATTGAATTCAGTTAACATTAATCAAAAAACATACTAACATTGTTTTAAAACGTTTAAAATTATAAGAAACTCATAAATATGAGTAAATCAAACACTATCTCACTTCAAGAACATTAAATTAAGTATAAAATTGAAAAGAAATACATTAATTGTATAGGTAATTTAATGTTCACTATTAAACATTCACTATTATCATTGAATAGTTATTTATTTATCATTAAAAAAGGTGTATGTAATATTGTGTGACAAATATATCATATGGTGTGACTTAGAAAAACAGTCACACCATATGATACAGTGTCACACCATATGACGTTTTGTTCAGTTAAACTAATCTCTTGGTTAACTAAAAACAGCTAGCTTATACTTGCTATATGAATTTTAAGAATTAATAAGTAAAATTCGTATAAAAGTGTTTCATTTTTATGTAAATGATGTCACACCATTAGACACAAAACATTGACCACTAGTGAGCATATCAGATACAGAGCTTTTTAATTAAAAATTAAAAAGCCAGAACTCAACTCTTGACCTTGCAAACCACTTCAGAGATGGCACTGCAACTTCCTGGTTGAGTGTGGACCTCTTCATCATAATGATGTCCAAATTATTGCCCATTCAAAATATAGATTGCAGTGTCACACCATATGACACCCATTTTATGGACAAAATGTATTTGGCCAGAACTTGCTTTAAAATCATACAGAGACATCAACACTTTCTGTGTCTGTTGAAATGGCCTAATTCTGTTACTTAAACTGTAAATCGATCAATTATTTATACTTTGCTGATATATATTGTCATATTAGTATGGTCACACATATCCCGGACAGTCACACCACATGACAATTTTGAGGTTTAGATAAACATTTGAAGTAGAGGTCTTTATACACCAACTAAGGTATGCTGTAATAATATCTTGTCAGAGGAACAACATGAAGATATATATTTTTAACAAATACCCATTTTTATTAGGTTATGACATCATGGATGGGTAGACTTGCATGTCATGTCTCCCACCCATATATATATATATATATATATATATATATATATATATATATATATATATATATTGCACTGTGTGATGCACCCGTTCTTTCTCGTGCGTCAGCGCGTCAGCGTTCGTCACCATGCAACAGTAAATCTTATTCAATCACTTTAACAATAAATCGACATATTATGCCAACTTATCAGTTGATTTTTTAACAATTTTAGTAAAAGACAAAGAGAATTACAACACCTTCCAACGCAGCTATAACAAAATTGGACATTCGGATTACAGCAACGCAGTGATTGTTTATTTATTAATTGTCTCATATTTGTCTTTCTCATCAAGTTCCATTGGCAGAATATATCAATTGCACCCGAGGAATAAAAACATCGCATAGTCTATTTAATGTCTTTGAAAACACTTTTGCACCCATGATTTCAAATGCCTTGTCAAGCTGCGAGCATGAGGCTGAAGGCTGATTTATACTTCTGCGTCGGACCTTCGCCGGAGCCTCTACGCTGTAGGCAACGCGTTGGTTTTCATTTATACTTCTGCGTCGTTGTCCGCGTTCACGCGCGCAGAGGGAGCATGTGAAACCCCAGGGAGCGGTCCTAGCAGACCAATCACAGCGCTTGCGTCCGCGTAGAGTTGGCGCGTTGTTACATTTTTGGAGATGTGCACGTCAGGGTACGCCGAAGGGTACGCGCGCTACACACAGCCTACCACGTAGCTACGGCGTAAAGGCCAATTTATACTTCTGCGTCGGGTGCGCGTAGAAGGTACGGCGTAGCATACGCATTGACGTGTACCATACGTCGTACCCTTCGCCGTACCCTGACGCGCACCTCCTCAAAAATGTAACTACGCGTCGCGGCGACGCGGACCGCAAGATCTGTGATTGGTCGGCTGGATAGCATCGCGTTTCCTCCTACGCATTTCCGGAATGATCTTCTGCACTCTGCACCGCCCGCCCGCCATTTTTAAATTCCAAAGATCAGTGAAGAGCCATGGAAATAGACCAAGTGACCGAGAGATTGCTTGAAGAAGTGCGGAAATACAGCCATCTGTATGACTCCTTCAGTCGCCATTGCTCGTAGAAACCTAAACTCAAAACAGCCGCGAGGAATGTAAACACAGTGGAACATTAAAACCCACCCGCGCCAACTAGCGTTTCGGCGGTGTAACTGCAGAGCAACACAGACATTCGCAGAAGTATAAATGCTCACGACGGCGTCGCCTACGTGCGTAGCCTACGACGTACACTACGGCGTACACTCGACGCAGAAGTATAAATTGGCCTTAAGTTCGACGCAGAAGTATAAATTGGGCTTGAGGCAGTGAAATATTGCCACGTTTAAAGGTAAGGTGGGGTGGGGAAAAACGCCCCCTTAAAGGGGTGGTTCGGGATTTTTGACATCGGACCTCATTTTTAAGTCAGCCTGGTTGTTATTCATCAGTGGAGACATATTTTTTTCAAAATTATCCAGTCCTTATATTTGGATAGTTAGCCGATGCTAGGCTAGCGTGAGTCAATGGTTTATGTTAGCCAGCCATTAAAAACCGTTTTACCCACTCCACAGTGCACCAAACGCAAATCAATTATAACACTAGACTATCGATGCAAATGTCCGTTGAGAGAATAATGTTAGAAATCAAACTTACCTTTCATCTCAATGATCCCAAAGGAACTAGTTTCTCAGCAGCTGCGGAATTTTACTTTGCTCCGGTTAGTAATGCGGCAAAAAGTAAACACAGAACAGAAGCGCACTACAGTCGTTACATCCAGCTAACGTTAGCTAGCATTCCTCAGCGATATCAAAGTCGCGGCAGGTAAATACACTTGCGTCATGTGTGTACCGGCTCACTCGGTTGCCTAGGTAATCAATATCACTCCGCTGCTGCTGTAGACAGGCTTATGATTACAGGGAACAAATTATAACTAATGCAATGTGATGAAAAGGTAAGTTTGATTTCTAACATTATTCTCTCAACGGACATATACATCGATAGTCTAGTGTTATAATTGATTTGCGTTTGGTGCACTGTGGAGTGGGTAAAATGGTTTTTAATGGCTGGCTAACATATACCATTGACTCGCGCTAGCCTAGCATCGGCTAACTATCCAAATATAAGGACTGGATACATTTTTTTTTTTTTTAAATGTCTCCACTGATGAATAACAACCAGGCTGACTTAAAAATGAGGTCCGATGTCAAAAATCCCGAACCACCCCTTTAAGGACTGTGCTTTTATTTTTTTATTTTTGTGAAACTAAAGTTAAATGCATCCAGAATGGTTATCCTAGTTTTCAGTGACAATGACAAAAATTATAAACCAAGTAGCCTACGAAAAATGTCCAGAGTTTTCTTGTTATTAGATTTAAAAAATATATATATATTTGGACCAATGGGGCGTTTTGTCCCATGCTGACAAAGCAATTTGCTTTATACATTTACAGCAAATCAGTACAAGCAGTTTAAGCTTAAAATAAAAAAGCCAAAATAACCATATATAAATATGAATATTTATAATGAACCATGGTGAAAATAAGCCTATTTGGAAAAGATAGCTGATGCTGGCTAGCTAGCTAACTAGCATTTTGTCCCAAGTGGCTGGGGGCGTTTTACCCTACAGACTAGGTTTAAAAAAAATATGCCATTCTGATAACATAATTGTATTTTGTACTCCCAAACTACAGGCCTTATATTCTCATATCATATATAACTGTGATGTTCTGCAAAAAAAATTAAAATTCTTACTGAAAATTAGATAACTTAACTTGAAATACGTCACCAGTGTAGGCTTCACAGCGAATACTTCAACGCTATCTCACGACCAATTCGTACGAATGATAAAAAGTTGGCTAATTCGTACTAATTCGTACGACCTCACTCGTACAAATTTGTACGATTTGTCTAAACCCACGTGATGGGTAGGTTTAGGGGCGGGGTCAGGGGTAGGTCATTCGTATGAATTCATACGAATTGGCCAATTCGTAAAATATGTACGATTTTGCAAAAATCGTACTAATTCGTACGAGTCAGGTCGTATGAATTCGTACGAATAAGCCACTTCGTAGAATTTTTACGTTTTCCCGTCTACATAACTCTTGTCAACGATCATATTAATTTGATATACATTTTTTTTATTATTATCTTATGCTGATCAAAAATACTCCATTCAATAACATAGACAATGTCTATAACAACAAATAGAACTGCCTAACAACAAACAAACACTGCAGCGATAGACTATTTAATATATGGAGTAGTTAACTAGCTACACCGTAAATTGACCTTGTGACCATGTCTTTCTCTGTTTCAAGTTTTCTCTCAGCTTTTTGTATAGCTACCGGTTTCTTGTTCTTCTAAACATTGCGTTTCTTGGTTTAACTGAGGAATCCTGAGTAGGTCTTTCAAAGGTTTATGCTTACCATTTGAACATTGTTATTGTCGTTACTATCTGTTGCTAACGCTAGCTATTTGTGCTTAAAGAAGATGGAAGAAAATAGTCCAATAGCAGAAAAAGCAGCCAGAAAAATGGAGCGCAACTGGAAGTTTTTTCGCATTTCATGGAAAGAGAGCACGATTGTGTACAGAGAGGCCTTAAAAACTGCTAGATCTGCTTATTTTTCAACCCCAAAAAAAAAATATATATATATATATATATATATATTTCTTTGAAACAGTGGCTAAATTAATGAAAAATAAAGCTTCGACCCCAGAACACAGCAGTAAT